>NW_005178025.1:1377500-1380000 GCF_000258705.1 Coccomyxa subellipsoidea C-169
GCGCCTTGCTGCAGGTGTGGACCCTGCAGCTCACCTCACCGTCCTCTGAACGTTCCCTGACAATCACCTGGCGGCACCTGGCTGGACCTGCCTGATGCCTGGCCTCCCTGGCAGGGTTAGCCATGCTTGGAAAGCAGGATTGCTCAGGGAGGGGTCAGGCTGCATCATGCTCTGGGCTTCACGCCTCGAGCCGTTCTTTCATCAACAGAGAGTCTTGCTGAGGGGTCGCAAGGCAGCTGCAGCCGGGGCTTTTGCTGAGGGACATGTCCCAGCCTGCCTGGCGCCTTGGGTACTGTTGGCGCCTTGGCAGGGAAATCTCGTCGTGCCGGCCGCGCGCAGCTGTGCTCAGACGTGCACGCTGACCTGCCTGGCTGCCCGATCGCAGGTGGGACTCACCTGCAGCCGGATCGGCGTGCGCGCGGGCCGGCCGGGGCGTAAGGACCTTAGCCAGGGGACTCATCCCTCCACGGCAGCAGCAGCGCATGCGCGTGACAGCTTGCGAGGACCTTTGTGTCCAGGATCTGGGGCTACGCAGCCGCGAGCTGCTGCAGCAGCAGGTGCGCCGGCCGGCCTGCTCCCACTGCTGTAGCTGCAGGCTGGCTGAAGCGCAAGAGTCCCTCACCCGTGCCTCATACAGAGTTTCAAGCGCCACTGCTTGCTATCATTATCACATGCCACCATGCATGCAAGCGGGGCGTCTGCAGCCACATCTGTGGGGCCTAATCGGGCATTTTCCTGTGATGTGCTCCGCAGCCCGCCTCCCAACTCCTCGCACAGACCGCCTTTCCTGACAGAAGTCCTTGACACCAGGGGTTGTGTTCTGGATGTGCAGCGGGCGCACCCTCATCAGGCAGCGGCGTCATGACGGCCAGCCGGACTGCCGGCGATGCATTCCGGCGCGCTTGCTGCGGAGCACCTCTTGCAGCCGTCTGAGCTGCGGCCGCCATCACTCTGGCAACCTACCCTCGGCCGCGGCAGGTGGGTGGACCTGCACTTGCCTGGCTGCCCCTTCTTAAGCTCACATCAATCCATGCCACAGGGAGATCTGCATGCGCTTTGCTCATGCATGCAAGACCAGTGCGTTTTCACTGGGAGCCCATAAAAGTTAAAATTATGTTAGTCTTTGGGCAGTTGATATAAATTCTACTGAAGGGCTTCTAGGTAATTTTCATGCTTGTTACCGGTTTACATGGTTGGCTGCTCCTTAGCATGCATTAGCATTAGCCTTGGCAGTGAAGACTCCTCGCGCTGGCCGCGCGCAGCTGTGCTCAGACCTGCCTGGCTGCCCGATCGCAGGTGGGACTCGCCTCCAGCCGGATCGGCGTGCGCGCTGGGCCGGCCGGGGCGCCAGGACCCCAGCCGGGCGACTTCTCCCTCCCCACGGCAGCAGCAGCGCATGGGCGTGGCAGGCTGTGAGGACCTTTGTGTCCAGGATCTGGGTCTATGCAGCCGCAAGCTGCTGCAGCGGCAGGTGCGCCGGCCGGCCTGCTCCCGCCACATGCAACCGGTTTCAAGCGCCACTGCTTGCTATCCTTAATCAATGCCACAGAGCTCGCAGGCAGGACGTCTGCAGCCACACCTGTGGGGCCTGCTCATGCATTTTCCTGTGATGCGCTCCGCAGCCCTCCCCTCAACTTCATTCTCGCACATCGCTCTTTCTGGCAGGAGTCCTTGACACCAGCACTTGTGTTCTCTAGGCATGCAGCGGGCGCACCCTCATCAGGCAGCGGCGTCATGATGGCCAGCCGGACTGCCGGCGATGCATTCCGGCGCGCTTGCTGCGGAGCACCCCTCGCAGCCGTCTGAGCTGCGGCCGCCATCACTCTGGCAACCCACCCTCGGCCGCGGCAGGTGGGTGGACCTGCACTTGCCTGGCTTTGTCCTTCCTCAAGCTCACATCAATACATGCCAAAGGGAGATCTGCATGCGCTTTGCTCATGCAGGCAAGACCGGTGCCAATTCATTGGGAGCTCATGTCAAAGTTCTATTAGTCTCTGGGCACTTGATATAAATTCTACGGAAGGGGTTCTGGGTAATTTTCATGCTTGTTACCGGTGCACATGGTTTGCTGCTCCTTAGCATGCATTCGCATTAGCCTTGGCAGTGAAAATCTCCTCGCGCCGGCCGCGCGCAGCTGTGCTCAGACGTGCACGCTGACCTGCCTGGCTGCCCGATCGCAGGTGGGACTCACCTGCAGCCGGATTGGCGTGCGCGCGGGCCGGCCGGGGCGCAATGACTTTAGCCGGGGGACTCCTCCCTCCACGGCAGCAGAAGCGCATGCGCGTGACAGCCTGCGAGGACCTTTGTGTCCAGGATCTGGGGCTACGCAGCCGCGAGCTGCAGGTGCGCCGGCCGGCCTGCTCCCGCCACATGCAACCGGTTTGCCCTTGAGGCCATAGAACCTTCTTGCTGATGACCGATGAGGGATCACTCAATTTGAGCCTGCATCATTATTTGCATAGATTTCAAGATTTTGGTACAGCTCTCTGATGTTCACTGG